>NC_056751.1:275222282-275252282 GCF_019279795.1 Protopterus annectens
CCCTGGAGTTGATATATATAGTTAGGGGGGTGGGGGGGGGCACAGCCCCCCACATTGGGGGGTGTGGGGGGGTGAAGCCCCCCATTTAAAATGCTTGTCGATCAAATGAACTGTCGACCAAATAAACTGTCGCCCATATGAACTGTCGACCATGTCAGGTAGACCTATATATATATATATATATATATATATATATATATATATATATATATATATATATATATATGTATATATATATATATATATATATATATATATATATATATATATATATATATATATATATATATATATATATATATTTATATATATATATATATATATATATTTATATATATATATATATATATATATATATATATGGCTATCTGGATAAATATATGTCCATATATTTTCACCATATGTCCTTGACATGGAGTGTAGCCCTATCCTAGCCCCTATAGTCCCAAAGTCATAGTGCAAGGGGATATCAGGTATGTATAGCAGGTATATTACTAGACTATTGCTACTGTCATTGGGATTGTCTTCACAGACATGGTGTGTGTGGGTGGTGACATCTGCTCATAACATGTGTGCCATTGGCTACTGACATACATCCTAAGGAAATCATTGTAAAGTACTGCTGCTAGCATGTAATGCCCCTATGGAGTGCAGCAGAGGTATTGGCCAATATATGTGGAACTTCAGACACATCCTGTACATTCCAGAGGTATACACATAACTCCTTACTGCACAACATGTGTACCAGGCCTGACAATATGGATGTAGACAGCCATATAGATGGGTATAACACATAATGACTGATATACATTTGCCACCATAGGTTTTTGATTCACACACTGCTGTCTGGCCTGACACATAGCTGATGGTACAGGGGTGCCATGGACACATACTACCCACTAGATACTGACCTACATCTGTACAGCATCCCACTGCTCTGTCTGACATACATGACTGTTAAGGGAGGCCCAGCAGCAGTACATCTGAGAAGTATCTGCACATGACATCTCACTGGGTAAGTACACTAAGCTGCTGCACATGTAACAATGCATTGTGAAGACTACAGGCAGACTGGCTCAACAGTGGCCTACATCTAGTATGGGGGAATGCACATGTACCTGCATGTATAGCAGGCTCAACAGCCATGTCACAGCTCAGGGTAAGATACACCTGTGTGAATGTGCATAACCACAACCTATGTGAACACAGCCACATATGGTAAGCTAACATAATATTACAGTATATGGACTATCTGTTCTGCACCATCCTCATATGTGCAACTCACAGAATGACCCGACCCTACATATACTGGGCTGCTACACAGTTTGGTCTGATGGCTGTCTGTGGTATGGGGCATGTGTGTGTATGGCCCTACAAATATGTACGGCAAAATGGTACCATACAGTGGGGCAGCAATTAACATCAGATAGAAGGGGAGCTAGAACAATGGCATCTACCACAGTCTGTACACAGGCTAAAGTATATATTAACAATACACACATTGCCGACATTCACCATGACTACACAGACCTCAGTACTGTACAAACATTCACAGAATGTCCATGTTATGTCATGAAATGTAACCCCTACTGTACATGACATGTGTAGCAATCTGATATATCACTAGCTTGTTATCAGATATGATGACACTATGTATGTATGGTGTACAGCACATATGCACCATTTCGTGAACGACATATGTACAAAGGTTGACAGAGGTGTGGCTGACAGCACATACAGGGCCAGAATAAACATGTTGCTGTGATAACCTCATAAATTTACCATTGTAATGGGGTTTGTTGCAACATATGTCCAATGAAAGATATGAAGTCAGTAACTGTCACGGCCTTCACCATCTACAGACTGTAATCCTCACACTACCTTCTGCATTCCACAAATAGATGCACCGTGGCTAACAAATGAAACCAAAGGCAAAACACTGCCCAGTCTGCAGATAACCTTGCAGATGGGGATTCCTCATATACATGGAACTGACATGGCAGGTATTGTGACATGTATGACAGGCATATCCAGACAAACACTGTTAAACTAACATTACTCCAAATGCAGTATAGCAGCACTTACAGTCTGTAGTCAGGTCAGGCACATCTCCCTCCTGTTTGTTGCCCTCTTTCCACAGTGTATGTTGTTAGAGGTAAATCCCCAATCCATCTGAGATGCTGTTTGCCAAACGACAGATCTAGTTCCTGCTAACAGTGACAGAAAAGGGCCAACACCACCATGATGTTCCCAGGTATTGGAGTATGTTTCCATGTAATTGGCTATGGGAATGTTACCACAGCTGTTCCACATGCAATCACCTAGGGGAGGGCTGCAATTCATGCAGAGGCCATCAGCTGATCATGAGCATCACTTCAAATACACATGCTGCTGCCTAAGCAAAGCAGGTGTGGGTCTCCACATCCACCAGAGAGGGAGTGGGGGAGGCAGACAGAGGCGAATACATGTCAGGGAGGGGTAGGAGAGTAAAACTGAAGCTAGGTTCTGTCACACATCTACTAGCACAGGGTATCAAACCCCCGACAACTATGTAGTACTATCACAGTTCGATGCAGTTATTGGATTCTTCACATGGGTTATCTGCTGGGGAGCACTCAGAACATATATGTGATGGTGAGTGAAATTCTGCAACAGGGATATAGCAGATATACAGTAGGTGACGTACACATGCCGGTCCGCATGAACAGGTGCCTGCGTCAAAACAAGGACGTACACACATTGACACACTTGGCAGGGCCAGGAGTGCAACTCATCACTAGTGGGATTGCCACAACACATGTCAATGTGCAGGTAACACATGCACCACATGGGTCATATGGGCAGTGAGTATGAGGAGGTTTCAGACATCAGACAGCATGCTTCATTCTGCCCTTGGGGGGGGTTGTAGTGAGTGTGGATGTGGACATACGCACCATACAAGACACAGGGTGCCAGTTCTGACATGCATGGGTGCATGTCTGCATGGGTGTGTGGTGGTCAACAGTGCCAGCAGGCTATACAAGGGTAGGCAATGTGTATACCTTGGCATCAGGCCACATGACAATGATCTGCATTGTGGCTCAGGCCTGTAGTTTCTGC
Organism: Protopterus annectens; assembly: GCF_019279795.1. NCBI lineage: Eukaryota > Metazoa > Chordata > Ceratodontiformes > Protopteridae > Protopterus > Protopterus annectens. The sequence continues at coordinate 275,225,382 of NC_056751.1, forward strand.
ATTTGCCCACACAGGTGGTATTGCATTCCCCGTCCAGTCACCTGGGTGACTATTGTGTGTGACCAATGCTGTGCATCACTTGCCATGTATGTGTTCCCTAGTCCATGGCATGGATGGTGTCTAGGATGTGCGCACCTCCCACATGCATGTACAGTGACACGTGGAACTGTACCTGGGGTATCTGGCCCATGCTGTGAACACAGATTATCATCAGATGTGCCAGTCCTGCCCACCTGTGGCAGGAACTGGTAATGGTCAGCAGGTTTACCCTTCACCTACATTGATAGCATGCTAACAGCATTCCCTGATGTCAGTGTCATCTGTCCATACAGGGCATGTTGTCAGGCATGGTATGTCTGGGGTCTATATTATATCATCGAATGCTTAAAAAAGCGAACGCTGGTTGATCGACCTGATTTAAGGGGAAAGCTTACAATCTCGAACTGTCAGATCAGCGTTTTTTTTCCAAACATTTTTTGATCCAAAACACATACACACAACACAAGCACACCAAGCAAACAGAAATCCACACACATACACCTAAAATCTGATACTTAACCCTACACTAAAATGCACACACCACTAACTACCCACTTACCTTAACCCAAACCCTAACCCTAAGGTCCGTCACTATCGCACACTCACCTCACCCGCTCCCTAATCCTAACTCACTTAAATCCGCCCTAACCCTCATGTCCACTCAATCACACACACACCTAACCCAAGCCCTAACCCTAACTCACCTAAATCACCCTAACACTAACACCCACACAATCACACACGTACCTAAATCCGACTGGTAACTTTCCACCATAACACTGAAAATACCGAAACAACGGAAATGGACAACCGAATTCTTTTCCTAGGAAAAAATTCAAGTTTCTGCTGCTTCGATATTTTGCAGTTTTGCGAAAATAAGTTCGATCAATCAGCGTTCGCTTTTTTAAGGTTTTGGGGATATAATATAGACCCTATGTCCATTGTGAGTCACATGTGAAGGCACAGCGGGGTTGCTAACTGTTATTGGCTGGCCCTGATGTCACGTGTATGGGTATGGCTTTGCACCCCAGCCTCTCAGCTAATTTACATCTGTTATCCCTGTATGGTGGACATTGGGATATATAGTAGGGCCAACATAAATGAAATAAGCAAAACCCCCTCCACATTGCACACAGGTGTCACACACTCACACACACTTCTATACAGGATACGAGTTACAAACACACAGACACACACACACACACACACACACACACACACACACACACACACACACACACACACACACACGACACACACACACACACAGATGGCAGGTCTGGGGTTAGAACACCTACCTAACTACGTTATCACACTATGGAGATTACTGGGCTATCACTTTCCTAGAGGTGTATTTCTAGGTGAGTGACATCAGCAACCTTGCCAAAGTTGAGTATATGAATTGTACGGAGTGTGAGTAGCCTAAAAAGCATTGCTCTCTACTCAGTCGGACACATATACACACACACACACAGATTCACACACACACAGTTACCAGGTCTGGGGTTAGAACATTTACCTAACTACATTATCACACTACAGCAGTATGCAGTTACAGGATGTGCTATGGAGATTACTGGGCTATCACTTTCCCAGAGGGGTATTTCTAGGTGAGTGACATCAGCAGCCTTGCCAAAGTTGAGTATATTAATTGTACGGAGTGTGAGTAACTTAAAAAGCATTGCTCTCTACTCAGACACACACACACACACACACACACACACACACACACACACACACACACACACACACACACACACACACACACACACACACAGATTCACACACAAATATACACACACAGTTGCCAGGTCTGGGGTTAGAACACTTACCTAACTATTTTATCACACTACAGCAGTACACAGTTACAGGACACGCTACAGAGATTACTGGGCTATGACTTTCCCAGAGGTGTATTTCTAGGTGGTTGACATCAGCAGCCTTGCCATAGTTCAGTATATGTATTGTACGGAATGTGAGTAGCCTAAAAAGCATTTCTCTCTGCACAGTCAGAGACAGACAGGCATGCACACAAACACACATTCACACAATTGCCAGGTCTGGAGTTAGAACTACTACCTATCTAGTTTATCACTACAGCAGTATGCAGTTATGGGATGCACCATGAAGACTACTGAGCTACAGCCCTCCCAAAGGTGTAATTCACATTGGATCACCTCAGCAGGCTTGTCATAATACTGCTATGGGGAGGGCAGTGTGTGCATTTGCCATACCCCATTCATGTACGGGTTGACATGCCACATGCTGGCATACAGGGGTCATATGTCACAGGTACGTGTATACAGCTACTAGATGGCTACTTCCTTGTACAGTCATGTTGCACAGCTGGCACATGCACCACATAGTCTGCCATGCTGACAGGTACTGGTGGCTAGTATCTGCAGTGAGTTACATCCAAACCTCATGTGTTTGGGGCCCTTTGGCTGTGTGCTGGGTGGGACAGGCCCGGATGGCTCCTTGTCAAGGTCACCCTCTTCCACACATCTATGCCCGTGTACCTTTGGCTTATTATAGTGTGTTGTCCTTACATATATGTCTTTATTATTATCCACTGTGTGTGCAAGGCAGGAGTGGTGCATACTGACATGTGTCTGCACTGAAAACTGCGACTGCCAGAAATGTCTGGTCCACTGGTGTTTGCAGACATGGCCTTCATGTGTTTAAGAGTGTGAGCATGCCCAGTATGGCCATCTGTGTTGCATGTGTGGATCAAGTCCAGGTAGTTTGTGCTGCGGTGCTGACCTTTGTGTTGTACACTGACAGGTAGCATGCTGTGTCTGCAGGGTATCCATCTGTCATTTGGCATTGACTGTTGCTACATTTCTGCATAGCGGGGTGGGGGAACCTAACTGTTTCTACTGTTCTAGACAGGAGTGGGGGGCACACCTGACTTTTACTATAAGTGTACGTTGGATGGGCGGTGCACACCTGACACTTGTACACATTTGCTAGGACTGTACTGGCATGTCAGGTACTCCATTTCAGTCTGTAGTCTTACCTATCCTGCTGGCTAGAGGCATACCAGTGTACTACAGATCCTAGCTCTGTTTACCTACATATTAGTTTCTGACTTCCTAGCATTCACAACTTGCATCTGACTGCCTGGCCTGGTGTGGTCTGTCTGTGTAGGCCTGGGGGAGGGGTTACCCATAGGGCACATTCAGAGGTCATAGTACAGCATTTGTTTGTGTTTGTTTTCACCTGTCCTGCTGGCTGAGGCTGTTGTTAGGTATGTGAACCTTCCTGACTGGCATGTGCGGCTCTTATGGACACACATGTCACTCAGCCCATTTCTCGCAGTGGGTTATGTCACCCTGTGTAGTACTGGCTACCATGGTGACTCCAATATGTGTTACAGATGTCATGGTGCCACTACGGGTGTCTACTGTCTGCTGCCTTAACATTCGGCCACCCAATTCCCTTTCATGGTCACATCCATACCATAGCTACAGGTAACAACACATTCTATTCTATTTGGCAATTGACAGGTTGAATGACTTACCTTGAGAATGTGCCGGACTTGAGGATGGTGCTGGAGGGCTGCCTGTGTTGGATGCACATAGTACACTCCTGATACATGGTTGGGCACAGGTAGTGTCATGTTTGGCATCCCTTTTACTGTCTGTGTGAGTCAGAGAGAGGTGTCATTCCCTGGGTCCCTACTGTGTCAGTACATATGTTATGCATTGCCTCTTTGCCAAGACCAGGGCATACCGGGCACACCTCCTTCTGCCTACTGAGTCAGGCTCAGGTTGTTCCTCCTCTGAGTCACTCTGTGCCTGTACAGGCCTTGGCATTGGTGGGGGGCTGTGTGGCCCTGCCCCATGCTGTTCCTGCTGCAGCTGTTTCCGCAGGATCATATTGTGTAGCATAGCACATACCATAACAATTTGGGTACATATAGCTGGTGAATACTGCAGGGCTACACCGGATGTGTCCAGATACTGGAACCGTGACCTGAGCATCCGAAAGACATGCTCCATTATATGTCTGGCCTGTGCCTCATTATGGCATTGTTGTTCAGGTGTGTGTGCATTTCTGATGGGTGTCATCAGTCACGGCTCCAGTGGGTACCCAGCATCCCCCACTAGTTGACCATAGGGGATGTCCACTTTGGCAAATCTGTGGTACAGCTGCGTCAGATGCCATATGTGTGAATTGTCATAGCTTCCAGGGCAGCCTGCACACACATTCATTATAATGCCCTGGGCATCACATGCGACCTAGCAGTTGATGGAGGGGATGCCTCTGTGGTTGATGTAGGCCCTACCCTGCTCACTCGGTGGTGCTTTGATGCATAAGTGCATGCAGTCTATAGCACCCACTACCCCAGGGTATTCTGCTATTTGGTGGAAGAGATGCATATTGCTGGTCAACACCTCACGTGTGTTGAGGAAATATAAGTGCTCACTGGCATGTGCTGACATGGCATCCAGGAAATGGTGGAATACTCTGGATGCTGATGCCTGTGAGATGCCCATGATATCCCCAGTTGTGCTTTGGGAGGTACCTGTTGCTAGTATACCTAGGCCTACACATACCATGGTATCCACTGGGATGGGTTCCCCACGGCCAGTTTGGTGTGTCAGGTGTGGTCTGCACAGTTCAACAATTTGCTGTAGGAGGTCTCTGTCCACCCTATAGTGCTCCACTATCTCCAGCTCATGTAGCCTCTGGTAGGTTACCCTGGGTTTGTACACTCTTCTCTGTCTCCTCACTGTGGGTTGTTTGGCAGCATTCACATCTCTACAAAACCATCTAACTTTCGTCCAATTGCCATCCTCTCGCCTCTCTCCAAATTTATGGAAAAATGTGTACACTCTGAACTCCTTCACCATCTCCTCCAACAGAACCTCCTCACACCCTCCCAACATGGCTTCCGCCCTTAACACAGCACCTCTACAGCTCTCCTGTCATTTACACACACAATAGCCAAAGCTTGAGACAAAAATCTCCTAGTATCCAGCCTCTTTCTTAATCTCTCAAAAGCTTTCAACACTGTCTTTCATCCTTTACTCCTGACTAAACTTTCTAACCTCTTTCTAGCTCCCTCCACCCTTACCTTTTTCTCTAGTTATTTGTCTGATAGACAGCAATCTGTTTGTTGGCTCTCCGCTTGCTCACCCTACCTCCCTGTAACTACTGGGGTGCCTCAAGGCTCCATCCTGGGTCCCCCTCCTCTTCAACATCTTTACAAATGAACTATATACCTCCTGCAAACAATCAGTACTAGTCCAATATGCTGATGATTCAATACTCATCTGTTCTTCCAATAACATCTCTGACCTCCACACACTCACCCAAGACACCTTTCTATCAGTAGAAAAATGGCTAGCTGAAAATCTACTTATGCTAAACCCCTAAGAAAACCAAACTTCTGTTTTTCTTCCCCTGGACACACTCTCATCTAAAATCTAACTTTCTTATCTCATCCTCCAATGACACCAAAATACAGCCTGACTCCCACACAAAATGTCTAGAAGCCAGCATTGACGACAAACTTAAATTTAACCTACACATTCTATAAAGTATAAAGTAAACTCACCAAAAGCTAGATATGCTCTACCAACACCATAGATTCCTGACCTACGATGCCAGACTGTCCCTATCACAGGCTCTTCTTCTCCCCTCCCTTATCTATGCCACCCCTATTCTAACTAATATTCAAACAACTACCCTGGCCAAACTCCAACAAACTTACCACAAAATAGCAAAGTTCATCACAAACTCCCCACACAAATCTCACCACTGCCTCTCTCTCAACTCTTTACAATGGCTAGAACTCCCACAGCAACTTCTTTTATCTCAGTTTCAAATAATCCACTCCATACTGTATATACCATTAACCTGCCCAGCTCTATCCTCCTTAGTTTCCACTTATACACCAACTCACACACTTTGTCCCTCTAAACAACTCCTCAACATCTACCAACCAAAAAAATCTGTTGGTAGATTACTTTATAAATCTTCCCTATCCCAGGCATGGAATAATCTTCCATCCCATTTCCGCTCCATAACACACCCTTTACAATTTAAGAAAGAACTCAAACTATACTTTAAGAGGATAAAAAGTTGTATTTATATTTTGCTTTTGAAATGCCTGAATTTAATGAGAACTTGTAATGTTTTTCTCAACTGAATGACTTGTTTTTGAAATTGATCACTGTACTTTTTGCATGTTAAACTATCATGTATAATTTATTTTATGTAATTGGAGCTTTTTTCATCAGTTCTCCACTGAAAATGGCCTCCTGGCCCAGATGGACCAACCCGGTTAACAAATGTCAATAAATAAATAAATAAATCCTCACCACCCTCAGCCTCTTGCACATGTTGTTCTATGTTGCCTGCTACAGCCCTTCTCATTTTGTAGGTTTGTTTGTTAAAATTTCCCCGCTTGTATACACCGGTGGTGTAGAGTGTGGAAAAACCAAGGGGGAAGGTGTTTGCTTAGTTTATAGTAGTGTTCTGGGCTGGGCTGGTCTGCTGCCTATGTAATTAGCTGATTCTGATACATTTCACCTGGCAGCTCAGCTAGTTCTCCTTGATTACCTTCCTACTGCTGTTTTCCTTTCCCATTGTCTCCCTGTTCAAATGTCCACAGAGCTGCTATTTCCTGGTTTAACTTCTTTTTGCTTCCTGTACAACCTGGTGCTCGGTGTGCACACCCGCTTACACTTTGTAAAGGATGCTAGGCAAGTTTAGACACACCCCTAGCTTAGCTGTGCTAAGCTAGGGGCAATCACGAGCCACAGGGTTCCAAATTCACTTACAGTTTGTCTGACACCCCCCATGATGTCACCTATATCCTAGTTTTGCACGCAGTTATTTATACTCTTACATTCTTGGGACCTGCCTTACACCCTGGGGAAAAGTCGGATTCACTATCCTTCCACTCATTTGCATAGAATTGCCTGCTAATGCATAGTTACATGTGCCACACTGTGCCTCCCCCCTTAGCAACCACTACTCACTGGCAAGGTTGTCTTTTGCCTGCCATTGACTTGCATAGTGGAATACTGATTTTAGTTAGAGTGTTGTTTTTAGGTTTATTTTCTTATTTCCCCACCAGTCCCATTTGCAAGCCACTGCCCTATGCTTCAATGGACGTGATCAGCGGACATATCATAAAGGATGTATTTTGTACATTTGGCATTATTTGCAATGCTATGCAGCCTTTATTTGGAGCTGTCATAGCTCTGTTTTGCAGTTTGCAGTGCCATACTCGGTTGCTAACCGAGTACATTTCTACATATTATGCTAGTCCTGCACGCCCTGATTCCTGTTTCCTAGATGGCAATTTTACCTCATTTGCATGGTTTTCACCTGCAAATGGGGTGATTTGCGTACGGGGGCTGGGGACGTTCAGCACTAGTGCTATAGCACTCACGCACGTCAAACGTGCACATATGTGAATTGCTCGTCTGTCATATTGGCAAAATTTCATCTAACACTAATCATGCACGCCGTACAAGCTTTTGAGAATCCCGGCGTAAGTCTATCACTTAAAACCTGCATATTAAGACACAGTGAATCAGGACTGAAAAAAAATGTAAACAGCCACTATTTTGTTTATGTTTGCTAAAGACAGCTGTTAAGTCAGCACAAAAAAGTAAATACAAGTCAGTAAAATAAAGGGATTTTACTTATGTTTTGTCATTTATTTGCTGTGAAAATTCTACTCTTTTTCAGCGGTGGCGAGAGGAAAGAAGCTCCATATTAGATCAAGTCTATGACAGCTACAACAGCAGGTAAAACAATATAGATATACATAAGAAAATAATATTTGCAATAGTGAATAATAGGTATGTACATAGAGCATGACTACAGTCAATTGACTGTTACAAGTTATACATGCTGTAACTGGACATAGAATAGCTCCCATGAACTGGAAGAGAAAATGCTTCAGTAATGAAGCCTGAACAAGACAAATCACTATTGTTTAGATAATATTAATTCATTTTTATGGCTTGCGTTGGCTGTAGTAGAGAAAAAGGTTGATAAGAAGAGTAGGGGTTACAGTGCAGTAAATCCTGACACACAAGTATTATTTGAGAAGGCTTGAGAGGTTATATTGAAGAAATTCAATTCACAATTGCATTGTAGACCACAATATCCTGTCCTAAGGATTTTCTTATAAAACATCGTGCTTAAGCAAGAGCAATAATAACTGGGGGAGGGAGGTGATCAGAAATACAGGAAGTAAGGTAGTAAATCCATTCTCTGTTCTATGCTTTGCAGGGTTATTTTCCTTCAGGGAACAACCTTTTTGCACAAAAGCACACATTTGCAAAATTATATTCTGACTGTTTTAAAAAATAATTTGGGCTGCTAACGTATAAAATATGGCAGTGGAGAAGAACAAGAAACAAAAGCTGCAATGAGCTCATTGTAAGTCAGAAAAAGAGGAATCTAAGTTGAGATACCAGCAACTTTCTTGGAAACTACTGTATGGGAGATAACACAAACAGGGGGAATGATACTATTTGTAAGTATAATTATTATATAAAACAGCTACAGGGTCAGACAGTTAGTGTAATTATGGCTCTGAGTAGTTAGAAAGGTAGAGTGTGTTTTTACAATTGCAGAGGATATTGTGTCAGCTATTCCCAGAGGAGTAGTTGGTTCAAGTAGTGCCCTGTGCTAGTCTCACGAAGTTCAACTGAAGAACAAATAAATAAATAAATAAATAAACAAATAAAAAATTAAAAAAAACTGCATACATGTTGGATTCTTGCAGTACATTATCCAATCCATACTTCACTCACCCCCACCCATTTCCACATCTTCCACTGTAGAGCCAAAAAAATCGTCCACTTCAGATACATGCATGCCCTCTTCCTCCTGCCCCAGGAGCCATTCAGTTCCTTGTTTCTGTGCCTTGCCTCTGACTTCTGTTTTCCTCACAATTTTGTTATTAAAAAATAAAATATTTTTTCCTTTTAAATTATAGCAAATAGTTGCTATATTTTATACCCGGCATAGAAGAATACTGTAATCAGGTTTTAGTTAAAATATTTATATATACATGTATATTACTTTTAAGCTGTAGCAAACAGTTGCTACAGTTTATATCCCCCAAAAAGTATACACACGCACACACACACACACACACATATATATATATATATATATATATATATATATATATAGATATATAGATATATATATATATATAGATAGATAGATAGATAGATATACTATAGCACTTTGCTACAATGTAGAAAGTACTTGCTACAGTTTACATTCTGCACGGAGTAATACAGCTCTGAGGTTTTAGTTTCAAAGAAAAGAATAGAAATGTTTTGAACTGTTGCAAACTGCATACTACAATGAACAAACAGTCGCTATAGATTATACCAGACAGGGAGAGCTTCAGCCAGTATGTGCTCTCTAGCACTGACCTCCTAGTGCATTTTTACCCTTTGCCTCACCTTAGCTGAACTTTAAATTATTCCAACTATGTATCATCCACTAAATGTTTTACAGTGTTATTAAATAGTCAACAGTACTGGCTTGCCATCCAGAAAATTGTACTCAGGTTTAGCCATTGCCATCTGTTTATTTATTTATTTATTTTTATTTTTATATGACAGTTTTAGTGGCAAAAGTAACTTCAGCAGCAGTTGCAAAGACATGGCATTTTCTTTTTCCTCTCTAAGTATATATATCTTAAAAAAACTGAAAATTAAAACAAATTAATGAAATTATACGTGTGTGTGTGTGTGTGTGTGTGTGTGTGTGTGTGTGTGTGTGTGTGTGTGGTGGGGTCTGTGTGAGATAGAGATCATGTGTTTCTAAGTACATCTTGGGGAGTGTGTGTGTGTGGACATTAAATTTGTTTATAACCTATATGTTGGAAACAAAATACTTCTTCCCATAACAATTATGTATGCTACAGCAACTTTGAAACATGTATGTACAAAGTATGCACTAATAAATAAACACAAAACAATTTAAAGATAGCCCTTTATCTACGTGCAATAGTGCCCTCTAAGTTGGGCATTACAGGCAAATAATGGACTTTTTATTGGTTGTTAGACCCTCTACCTGAGAGGTTATGTCTCACAGCATCCATTGGCTGCCCGTTATTTCTCTTTAACGTCCACCTAGGCAAATATTCTTCCTAGCTTACTGCTTTACCTTTCTGCTTTCCATTTCTACATATCATAATATGGGGCCTCACCCTAAGCATTAATATTTATGCCTCTGATCCTCCTATATATTTCCCATGTGTGTGCCTCTGTTTGTTTTATGTTCCATCTTTTCAAATTCCTAACCCTTGCTATCACTGGTGCTTGCTTTGCCTTGTGTACTCTCTACAATGTTCTATCCCTCCCCTTGTATATTTTAGTATATGAATTTATGGCACTGTATTGTAGTCCTGACAAGCTGAATGTTATTGTTAGCAGTAGCGAATGCTGTTGTGTAAAGTTATGTTGTTTACAATATAATTTGTACCACTATTTTGAATATCTGAAAATGTACTAGCCTTCATTTCTGTTTGTAGTTATTCACTAATATTTGCAGTTTATTGGAATATGGATCTTTTGTACTCGCCAGCAAACTGCATGTTCTAAAATTGGCATGCATGACATTCTGGTGTGTACCCACTTTTTTTTTTTTGAATCACAGTGCTACAATGCTCCCTTCTACTGTGATCCTTTACTGGTTTGCCAAAAGTTAATATCTGTTGTGCTATCTGCTGGACAGCACTATCATTTTATTTAAGTGGAGAACTCTTGCATTGCTACTCCAGTGTTTTGGAATCCTGTTTGGTGATCATATGAACAATTGCAGCATACCAGTAAATTTCTAAATCATAAAGCAGTGATGTTTAAATGGAACATTAGTCTGCTTTGTGGGTAATGACATTAGAATGGCAAACAGGTATTTATCTTGGATGCCTGACTTTGCTTATTCAGTATACTCACGGCATGTTATGTATTTTTTTCCACACTCATCTAATACTCCTTTTGCAAACCATGCTTTTTCTGTAAGGCACTGCATTTGCAGATGCACTCAATATTTCTTTAAACATTCCCTTGGCTGAGCTCAGACAAGCCAGTCATATTGCTTTGTTTATCCTCAGAAGATTCTCAGTCTATGTAATCAATTCACACAGGAAGTGTTGAACATAAATTGCTTTGGTGATGCAAATCATAATTGTATTGCAAGATGTATATCAGATAAAGTATCACAACAGGCAAAGAGGGCAAGAGAGATATTAAAAACTGCCATGCCCATGACAAAAGCATATAATCTTTCCAGAGCTCTAACTAGCCAGAGGTGAAATAGCAACCGTGGGTCTTCAAAATACAGTGAGTCAGTCACTGGTTATTATCTGCTCAAGGGTACAAAAATATGGCTTATCTTGAAACTGAGTATCAGCGTTACAGGTAAGAGAAAATGTTTATATAGTAATTTTGCCACCCACTTCCTCTGTGTTAAGTGCAGTTATACTTAACACCTAGAAAAATGTGTGGGCCTTCTGAAGTAACAAGAAGAAAAACATATAATTTTGCAATCAAAACACTTACATTGCACTGCCGACTATTTGCCTATTACCTTACTATGAGTAAATAATCCCCTTTCTCCAGCATATTTATTCTTTGACAAGAAACATATTTGCTTTAATCAGATAAAGCATTTCACCAATAAAAAATAAGGCAAAAAAAAATGCATAATTTAAAACATTTTAAATAGTCCAACAAGACAAAATGACCTTTTGCAGATAATTTTAAATGTGGTATTCTAAATGCCAAAAATATTAAATATAAACCTATAGTTTGGAGAATTATTATTTTATCTTTCCTGCTATTGGCAAGCATTTTACATGCTGGCAGGTTTACTAACATACATCTCAACCACTAAGCCAAATAAATCTGGATAAAGCCAAAAATAATGTGGGGAAAAAACCCAAAATCAGTTACAAACTTTGAAAGTTTCTTCAATAACAGGTTTTTTATTAGCATGCATTTTCTAAATATGAAATATGAAATTCAAATATATACTATTATTTAGTGACATTAATCCTCAATGATTTGCCAGAAAGCTTCAGATTCTATGAGAAACAGACTAAAAATATAAGGCAAAAAATCTAGACATTCTGCAATAAACTGGACAGCCGAGTGGTACTGCAAGGTGTCATAATTCCTTGCTTTTATTAATGTTTGTATTATAAAAATGCTCATTATTTCACATGTATGAAAGGGAGCTCATGAAGGAAGCAAACAGTGAAGCAATATGAAAAGCAGAGAATGATTAAGGTTTATATATAGACTCATGGGTAGAGCCTCTGATAATGTGCACCCTCTATTTTGAAATTTCTGCAATTTTTACCCAGCTACTCAAACAGATTCTATAAATATTTAAATAATTTATATCACTATATTTTAAGAAAAAATGCTGCAACTTCATAAATAAATTTAGCAAAAGATCAGCAACAGTTTAGCAAACTGTTGCAGTACAGGTAAGTAAAGCCAAGTAAAATGAATTATTTTATATCTGGCTTCATCATTCAGGCCATGTGTCACATGGATCGTCAGTTAAAAGAGGCAGGCGGAGATCTTTTCAATGACAAAGAATTTCAAAAATATATAAGAGAAAAGGTATGACCCTATTCTCATGAACATTTATTTATTTATTTGACATTTGCTAACCGGGTTGGTCCAACTGAGTTACCAGCCCACTTTCAATGGAGACCCGAGGAAAAAAGCTTCCAATACATATACAACTATGTAATTAAGCAAAGTAGAAATAAAAAATAAAACAGTCATACAATATTCAAACAGTAGCACAGTTTAAAAATATGACTAGTCCACCAGAAACAAATAGTAATTACAATTATGATAAATACTATAGGTTAACACATGTAGAATGAATTTTATATGATTGTTATTGCATATGGAATCAGCAATTAACACCATAGAAGTGATTAGCAGACTGAGTTAGTAATAGAAGGAAGGAGGTAAGGGTTTATGTAGGGTCTTGACTAGGGCATATCCAATATTTAGACTGACAATTTTTAGTTCTTTTTTTTAAACAACTGGTGTGTATAATGCTTTTTAAGGTGAGTGGGAGTTTATTTCAATTATGAGATGTTGAACATTTGTATAATACTTTTCCAGTAGTTTTACTGGGTTTATATTTTTGAAGGAGTTGGTCTGTACTATGGAATGATTATGTGGGGGTATAGTGGGTTACAAGATTAGCTCCAGAGGGACAGGCTGAGGGTTTGTTGAGCAGGAGGTTATGTGGAGTTGTGGGAGTTGAAGTTCATGGGGGAATTCAAGCCACTGGAGCTTCTTGAGTGCTAGGTTTGCAGCGAATTCTGTGATTTTTATTGCATGTCTGTTCAAGTTTAGTATTAAGGAAGATTAAAGGCTAGTAAGGATGGGGGTGGCATAGAGAAGGCTAGGAAGTAAATAGGCTTGAGCTAGAGTTATGAGTTAGGAATTTTTTTATTCCTAAAGAGAAGACCATGCTTTTTTGATAGATTAGTGGACATGAAGTTCAACGTTTAATTGCTCATAAGTAATAAATCCTAATAGCTTTGTGTGGGCTTCAACATTATTGATTGTTTTATTTAAGGTGGAGATGGTAAAGGTAGGTTTAAGATGAGACAGTGATTTTGGGAGAAAGAGTAAAAGTTTGGTCTTTTTAGGATTTTAAAGCTGGTTATTGATGAGCCATCTTTTGACAGAGAGGAAGAGTATTGGGTTAGACTGTAAAGTTTAGAGATACTATCAGAAGATGATATGAGAGTAAAATCATCTGCATAGTGAATAAGAGAGGAATGACAGCAGGAGGTATGGAGGTCATTGGTGAAAATGTTGAATAGAAGAGGTGGAAGGGTTGAGCCCTGGGGAACACCTGTATGGATAGCTAGGAAGGAGGAGGAGGAGGAATGCCATCTGACAAATTGCATTCTATTTAAGAGAGAGCTGGAAAACCAATTAAGAGTGGAGATTGAGAGATTAAGGTTGGCTAACTAGGATAGGGGTATGGAATGGGATGCCATATAGAAGGCTTTAGATAGATCTAAGAATAGGCATGAGACAACTTGATTATTGTTGAGGGTTTCAGGAACTGTGTGAGTGAAAGATAAAAGAGCAGTAGTGGTACTATGGTTTGGATGGAAACCATGTTGGGTGGGTGTCAGGAGGTTGTTTAGGATAAGAAAATCAAAAAGCTGATTATGTATGCCTTTTTTAATGATTTTTGGGGGGAGAGAAGAGTATGGCTATGGGTCTAAAGTTAGATGGATCAGTGGAATTGCCTCCTTTGAGTAAGAGTGCTACATAGAAAGATTTTTAAATGTCAGATACAGTGGATTTGCAAATTGATTGACTGATAAGTATGGAAAATGGGTAGGCTATAGAGTTGAATGCAAGTTTGAGAAAGAGAGGAGGTAATTTGTAAGCAGAAGATGAACCTGGTTTAAGTTTAAGGAGGAAATATTTAAGGTACATCATAGGTAGAGGTTTGGGAGATAAGAGGGTTTGACTGGAGGTTGTTTGGGAAGGGATAGTAGTATTTATGGTCTAGTCAGTGTTGATGGACTTCTGAATAGAATCAATAAAGTAGTAGTTGAGGAGGGAGGCAGTGTCTTGTGATGAATTTTTAGGGTAAGGATTGGGTATTTAAGGAGCACCAGTATAGAGGATAGTGTTAATGGTTCTCCAGAAGTTTTTGGGATTAGAGTGATGGCTGGTATGGGGGTTGTGGTAGAACTTTTTCTTGTCATCGAGGATATGTTTGTTTGTTTGGTTTTAAGTTCCTTTAAAAATTTGGTGGTGAGTAGGGGATTTAGACTTTTGCCATGTCTTCCAGGTATAATCTCTCTGATGCATAAGGGAATGGGTGTCTTTAGTGTGTCAGGTGGCATAATTACATTTGATTCTGATTTTCTGAAGAGGTGCTAGTGTTTTTAGGATGTCTAAGAAGATGCTGTTGGATTTTAGCATGGCATCATTAAGGGGAAGACTATGTAGGCAGGACCAGTTTGTTGAGGAGAGTCTTTCGTTAAATGTTGTGAGGTTGAAGCTAGAGAGTTTACAACAGTTTTTGTAAAGATCAGGTCTGTGCAGTTGTGGGGATTGCCTTAGAGTGTAGGTACATAGATGGTTGCTCATGGTTTCAGAAAGTGTAGTGAGGTTGTGATAAAGATGTGTGTCAGTAGTCAGTATACAGTTAAGTATAGTGCCAGAGTTGGAGTGTTTAAGGCAGGTTGGAGTTATTATGAGCTGGGTGAATCCAAAGAGACTGATACTTTGGGCACGGGAGTTTCCACTTAGTGGTTTCCAGTCAATATTTAGATCACCCAGTATTACAGTTTCATAGGGTATATTTTGTGACATCCATGACAGAATGTTTTTGAGAATAAGAATGTTTTTGCCCGGTGGGATATAGATGGAATCAACAGCTATTTTTTGTGGGTGTTGATATGGCAGTCTAGAATTAAAAGTTCAGCAGGATGAAAATCAGGTGGATGATTGGATAATGGGAAGAGGTTCAGTCATTCTGAGTATAGTATGGCTACGCCATCTCCTTTTTTGAGATTCTGACATGGAGGTAGATATTGTAGCCTGGAGGTAGAATTTCATTGTTTGAGATATTGGGTATTAGTCAGGTTTCAGACACGGTTAAGCTATGTGGAGCATAATGGGAAATAAAAGAGTGAAGTTCAATGGTTTTGTTTAGCAGATTTTGAATGTTAATAGATAAAAAGGATAAGGTTTTAGGGAAGAGAGATGAGGGGGTTGAGGAGGAGGCTGATGAGATGGGTATAGAGAAGAGTGACATATTTTCAACAGAGGTGGGTAGTGCTGTGAAGGGACCTGGATTAGGGTGCACATCACCAGCTAGGAGGAGGATTCTAGCAAATAGGGAAAGATTCAAAGTGGGAGAGCTGTAGATGTAGTATTTTAGTCTGAATCTGGGGGAGAAAGAGGGGGTGAGAGATAAGATCTTAATACTCAATATATGAGAGTAGGAAAAGCTAAAAAATTATGGAGAAATTGAGGAACACAGGGTGATGTCATAGCTATTGGATGCTTGGAAGAGAGTTGGTGGTGGTTTTGTATAAGAGAGGTTGGTGTGGTAGGGGGTAAGATAGGAAAGTAGAAATAAAATAGAGGTTGTTAGCACATTGTGAAGCATGATAAGGATAGTTAGGAATAAGAGGAAGGTGTGTTATTATGAGAAAGGTGGTAGATATAATATGAAGGAGAATGTGAAAGAGAGGTATGACTTGGGTGGAATAGGAGGAGGGAGTGTAGCAGTATTATGGGGGGTGGAGGGGAATTAGGTATAGATGATGTAATAGTAGGGTAGTGGAGA
Organism: Protopterus annectens; assembly: GCF_019279795.1. Taxonomy (NCBI): domain Eukaryota; kingdom Metazoa; phylum Chordata; order Ceratodontiformes; family Protopteridae; genus Protopterus; species Protopterus annectens. The sequence goes on from NC_056751.1 coordinate 275,241,786, forward strand.
CAAACTGATAAGAGGTGATGTAATAGTAGAGGGGGGATGAAATGTAAGATGTATTAGAGAGTGAAATAGAGTAGGGTGAAGATGATTGGTCAATTAGGGGCATGAGGTTAGGTGTAGAGGGTATATCTGTAAGGAAAGTGGGGGGGTGAGAATGGGGATAGGGTAGTTGAGTGGAGTGAGCCTGAGCATAGCAACGGCGAATGGAGCAGGTTGAAACAGAAAAGAGAAAGATGGCTAAAAGACAAATAATTAGTGGAGTCAGCTAAAATGTAAGGTAAACCAGAAGTATGTATGTGCAGGAGAGTTTGAGCATGTGAGAAGAGATGGGATAGGGAATGTTGTGAAACCTGTAAATTAAAGTTAGAGATGAACTGTAGAAGCAAAAGTATGACAGTCAGAGAGTGGAAATAATGGGAGAGGAAGTACAGACAGAGGAGGGTTTAGAGAAGATGTATGGCTAGGTGGAGCAGGGCAGCTAAAACAGCTATAGATTTTAACAGGTAAGTTAGTAAATATAGTACACATACACTACACAATATGGTTTAAATTGTGTGCAAGACTGTTGCACTTAGAAGGATGTGAGGTAGCACTTCATCCAAGCACTGAAGGGCTTGTGATCTGAATTAGCTTGATTTTGACAGCTGGGATCCTAAGCAGAAAGGGAGACAGGAGAGAAAAGGTTAGATGGGAAACAAAATGTTACTTCCAAAAAAAATAGAGGATGAAGAGGTAGTAGAGAGAACAGAAAGGAAAAAAAGTGGGGGAGTTAGAGAGGGAAGTTCACAGAGTTGGAGTGGGAGAATGAAGGCTGGGTAGAGAGAAGATAAGCAAACAGTACTGTAAAATGTTACAGGCACAGAAAACGCAGTATAAAACAGTTATAATGTACAATTTGGACAAGCAATAACATCTGAAAATTAGTGTAGCAACATCAGAAAGCCATTCATGCAGTTGCTTCAAACCCGTACGACAAAGTAAACAAGCAGTAGCTTATCTGCATTACATATGCAGATAATGACATATCTGGCAAGACACAACAATAATAAAAAGGTTTTGTTCTCTATGGCTGAGTTTACCTGCTATTAATGGTTCATCCTAAATGTCAATTCAAATATATAAGAAGTTAAATGACTTGGTTGTTTAAATGTTGAATATTTTGGAACTTTAAGTTACCTAACTACATGCTTACATATTTATTTATTTGTCATCTGTTAACCGGGTTAGTCCAACTGGGCCAGTGGCCCATTTTCAGTGGAGACCTGAGGAGAAAAGTTCCAAAATTTTAAGAAACCATACAAAAGGAATGGTGTACATTACAGGAAATACACATTTTGGACAGTCTAGAATGAAAGATAAATAAGAGGCACATAAAAATGTTCTGTAGTAATTACAGGTAGAACAACAAATGAGCATACACAGTTGAGGTTACACATAGTATTAGTTTGGAGTTATGTAAGATGATGTATGTAGGTAAGAGACAAATGTAATTGGTATTACTGCTGTCTTTGGAGCTCAAGATATTATTCTAAGAGATAAATTGGGAGTCATAAATTAAGACAGCATAGTTAGAAATATGTTAGATAATAAAGAGGTATAAGTGGAGGGAGTGAGGGGGATTATGTAGAATCTTAGCAATGGCAGGTGCTGGCATTTAGGAGGAAATTTTTGAGCTCATATTTAAAGAGGTTTGTGCTGGTAATGGCTCGGATGTTAGGAGAGATCATGCTTCAAGCTTGGGACACACTGTTTTTGTAAAGAAGTATGCCAATATTTTTGTAGGGCTTGTAGATGTCAGGTAAGTGCTGGTCTGAGCTACAGAGAGTGCAGGAGGGGGTGCAAAGGAATATAAGGGAGGAGAGAGAGGGACAGGCTGAGGGATTAGAAAGTAATGTGTGTGTGATTTGAAGCTGGGAGAGAAGCAAGTGTTAGGGAAGTCTAGCCAATGGAGTTGTTTTAAAGTGAGGCAATGATGTGATTTATAGGGTTGGTTACTAGCAAATCTTGCAATACTGTAATAGGTTAGATAGAGTTTAGCTAGATGCATGGATTGTAGATGAGTAAAGATAGCAGAGGTGTATTGTAGACAAGGAAGGAGGAAAGCTTGAGCTAGAGTTTGCTTGGAGTTGGGGGCTAGGCATTGTTTATGTCTGTAGAGTAAGCCAGGTTTCTGATTTGTTTTTCTGATACAGTGCTGTATATGGGTATCAAATTTCAACTGGTCATCAATTATAATAATGAGGAACTTTGTATGTGGGTCAGCTTGAATAATGGTGTTATCAAGAGAAGAAATAGTGAAGGTTGTTTTGAGGTGAGAGAGGGAAGAAAGAGTAGATGTTTGGTTTTCTTGGGGTTAAGAATTGGTTGTTGGTTAGCCATTTTTCTATGGACAAAAAGGTATTTTGAGTGATAGAGAGGAGGGTGAAAATGTTATTAGAACAGGAGATAACAGTGGAATCATCTGCATATTGTATCATGGTGGAGTTTATACAGAAAGTATGTAGTTGGTTGGTAAAAACATTAAAGAGTAAGGGGCCAAGAATGGAGCCTTGAGGGCCTCAGTATGAATGGGTAAGAAAGGGGAGCAGGTGGAGTGCTGCTGTCTATTAGTGAGATAGCTAGAAAACCATTTAATAGTAGAGGGGGATAGATTGAGATCAGAGAGTTTAGCAATACGTTTAGAATAAGAGACAGTACTGAAAGTTTTTGAGAGGTCAAGAAAGAGGCAAGAAAGAAATAGATTTTTTTTCTGTGGCTTCAGCAACAGTATGAGTAAAGTAAAGGAAAGAAGGGCAGTGGATGTACTATGATGGGGTATAAATCCATGTTGAGTATGCGTTATAATGTTTTCATCTATTAGGCATTTAAGTAGCTGTTTGTGTATGCATTTGTCAAGGAGATTAGATAGTGCAGAGAGGATGGCAATATGTCTGTAGCTGGATGGTTCATTGCTATTGCCTCCTTTGCATAATGGAATGGTGTAAAAAGATTTCCATATGTCTGGGATGGTGGATTCCAGTATAGATCTATTAATCAAAATTGAGACAAGGTAGGCTACTGAGTGAGCAGCGAATTTAAGAAAGAGGGGAGGAAGGTTGTCATAGGAGGGGGAGATGGTTTTAATTTAAGCAGAAGAGATTTTATGTAAGAAGTCAGTGTGGGGTTTAGTATGAAGGAAGTGCTACTACTAGTACTGGGAGTGGTTATGTGTGTGATTATGGTATTGGCTATTTTGGGTTAGTTTGTGAATAGATTCTATGAAATAAGAGTTAAGAAGAGTGGTGCTTTCAAAGGGAGTTTTGTCAGGGCAGGGGTTGGGGGATGCTCATTGAGTAGTAAAAAACAATCTTTAAATTTCCAAAATGCCTTTATTTACAGGTAACTACACAGAGAATAAGGTACTTGTAAAAAAAAAAAAAAAAAAACCTTTGTGTTTAGTCTAGGTGAAATTTCCCTTTCTGTAATATAGTAGGATGTATAGATATGTATTAGTAATTTGAATGATCAGCAGTATTGTTACGATTGCTGCCAGTAATACAGATAAATAGGCTTTGGCTTGCTGTAATACTGAATGGAAGGCATAAAATCTATATACTCCATGGAACGGGAGTGAAAAGAGTTAGTGAGTGAGAGAGCAGGGGAAGGAAATATGGCTCTGATGAAGGCCGCATGCTCTCCAGTGAGTAAGGTGGACGTTTTAAACTATGTACAATTTCTTAGGGTGGTCTCCTGTTAGAGTGGATCATTTTCTTGGTGCTATAGGCAGAAGGTAGAAGCCACAGAGGTATATTGCAGGAATTTTAGCAGAGAGGGGCACAGAGTGAGATGAGAGATACTGCACACCAGGGATCGAGCAGTAGATAGAGGGATTACATCAACCCTTTTACTAATGACCATCTTCATGATGGCCATGATTTTATCACAGCTGATGGCAATTAATGTTCCCAGCATTTGTGGGCAGGGTTGGAATTAAATGCCACTGCAAAATTAATGTGGGAGAGGGGATAGCAGTTCACTAACTAATCTGTCAATTAATTTTTTAGCAAAAGAGACAAAGAGAATTAGGGCTGCACTACAGTCGATTAAAGATGGAGCACTTGAATGAATACCTAATATGCAAGCATTGCACTGCTGGTTATGTTTAGAGGTCTAGAAGGTAATTAGTAAACTTTAATCTTCACAGCATTTAAGGAAAACTCAGAATAAAAGCACATATGCATGGCAGCACATATATCTAGTAACTTATGTGATTAATATCAGCGACAGCTTATGATATTAACAGACTATTATATGATAGTGGATCTGGCTACTAAAGCCCACAGTTTCCTCACAATTTTTGCAAAACTTTTGCACTCTTCTTGATAACATTTTCTGCATTTTTCTACTGGACTTATTCAAGGCTAGATTGAAGAGTGGGATGATGGATTGCACAGAAAAAATCAGATTCTGTATTCAGATTTGTTTCCTGAATGTTTAAAATATGTCAGTTTACTCCAAACCCCCTTATATACTATTTAAAAATACAAATAACATCATAGTTTCAAACTGATAGTACACACACACACACACACACACACACACACACACACACACACACACACACACACACACACGCGCTCGTGGGCAGCGATAACATCTATTTTCATAACTGAGACACATTAGATCTTTCAGTGTGCTTCAATAAATGTAAAATTCCTACAGTATAAGTTATTGCAATCTCATGCCTCTCATTTATTCCTGATCTCCCAGAATTTCCCTAATTATGCCTCATATTTTTGCTCTGTCCTTCAAAAATATTTTACATTCTGGTAAAACACTGAAAATTACCATCACCATGCTCTATTTACTTTTTAAGTTAATACTGGTAATGCACTCTCTGCATCTCCTATGATCTCTCTCTCTCACACACACACACACACACACACACACACACACACACACACACACACACACACACACACACCACCACCACACACACACACACACACACACACACACACACACACACACACACACACACACACACACACACACAAAATTGTATTTTTTTCTTTTCTTCTGTACTTAATAAACATGGGTTTTGCTTATGCTTAGTAAAGGCAAAATAAAATGGCAATTCCTTTTTATTTAGTATTTTTGTTTTATTTTATGTTCACTTAACAGCTGTGCTTACTAGACACAAAAAAGGATGGCAGCCATTTTGCTTTTTATTTCAGTCCATGCTTCACAGCAGCTTAACGTGCAACCATGAATTTGGGGAGTTGTGTTTTTTCTGGGGGTTATTTGTACATTAATACCCTGCTGGTGCATGTTTGATTTCCAGAGAAGGTATCAGTGTACATTTTATCGTTATTTAAGGAAGTTTGAATAGTACTGCAGTCAAATGCGACTGTTGGTAACAGGCTATGACTATGATTTTTGGTTAAAATATGCTACTCATGCATGCACATGCATACATGCATACATACACACAAACACACACACTCACTCACACACATACAAAAAAATAAAAAAAAACACTGAACAATCATTGATCAGTAAGCTTCCTTGAAAAATAAATAGGAAAATATGAATGTATTTTCTACCAGGTATTTAGGTATTTAATCAAAGGAAATGTTATATTTCTGCTGCAGATTTTTTAAAGTAAAAAAAAAAACACTTATAATGATCCTGTTCTTGCTGTCTTAATTGTTGTAATGTAGAAAATATTTTCAGTGATGGTATTTTCTGTAACACTTGCCTAGTGCTATCAGCTACTGAAAATCCAAAATATTCAGTATAATGTCATTATAAGGATTATTTACTTGAAAAATGTTAACAAAATATTTTGTTTACATACCTCTGGGATTAAGACTTCTACCAGATGAAGAATTTTATTAAATGAAAAATACTTTTTGATGTAAAATACTTAATCTGACAATAATTACATATGCTACAGCAATTATAAATATTATCCAGAGGAACTATTTTGCATCAAAAATATAAAACACAGCATTTACTAATTAAAAAATACAAAGCAATTTAACAGTTAGCCCAATATTTCAGCAAAATTACCCCCCCCCCATGTGGGTTTTACAAGAAATAATGAACCTTCTGGGAGTGAAGAGACCAGCCACTTGTGGAGTCAGACCTTAAAATGCCCCTGGTTGGTTTGTTATTTCCCTGTAATGCCCACCGTTTCTGGCATTAACATGTGCATTACTGTTTGCTTATACTCAGGCTACTAACTGCTCCATGCTACTCTCAGGCCTGTAGCTGTAGTATGTTTTTCTCTAGTTCTGCCTTGAAAACTCTGATGTATAGTTTAACATCAACAAAGTGTACTGGACTGCCCCAATATATGAAAAAAAAACACCAGTAAGTTTTTCTTTGCTTGATAATAGTGTTAGATTTGCTGAGAAGTTTACTGGTGGGAAATATCATACACTATTGTGTTCCAGTCTCCACTATGGAGAACTCTTTGAGAAGTTAAACAAGTTTTTGGCCTAGAATATAACTGGTCTTCATAAGAGATATCTCATGCAATGTTCTGATATGTGTAGTTAAAGTCCAAATGATGATATTAATTGCTGAACCTGAACTACGTGTGATCTGTTAGTCTGCTGCACTTGGCATTTACTTTTTCTGTTTGTATTTGTATAATGTATTTAATGTATTTATTTATTCATTTGGACAGTGCAGTTATCAAAATACAGTGTTATCCCAGGGAGAAAACATCCAAAAACAAAACTGTAGAAATGTAAAAGTATATAAAATGTACAGACACACACACACACACACACACACACACACACACACACACACACACACACACACACACACACTGTGTATACATTTAAGAACATGCATTTTGGTTTTAACAGCAAGAATCAAGATGCTATGCAGATGAAAGTGCTTGCAAACAAATCTGAATGAAAGATCAGCAGTTGACCTCAACATGGTGCTTTACTTTTAAACTTTTTCTTTCATCCTTTTAACGTACTTTAACAGGACAGAAAACAGTGTTTTATGTATGGAGGAAATGAATAAATTTAACTTGGGTGTCTAGAAGCTGCTAGGTTCCTGAAAGTCATAGGGTTCTAGATACTCTATGGTATATCTTAAAGTTTATTTGCTGTATTGATTCAGTGATGGTCCAAATGAAAATCAGAAATAAGGCAAGGAATTCAGTCTTATATTTACTTTCAAGGAAAAATAACCTATGTCCAAAGTACAATGGTCAATGATAACAAAAAATAGTTCCCATTAAACCAAGAAGATTGTATCTGGGAACAGTGTTTTCCTTCCTACCCTTCAGAAAATATAGTTATCTTCTGTGTACTTCTGTGTACTTTTCTATTGCTAGATTGAGATGAAATTAATAAAAATGTAAGATGCGATAAATGTGGAGAGTAAGTGCATATGCTGTGTTTCGCCCTAATCCTTTGTTACACTTTTATTAATATATTTATTGCTGCTTGGACTGGGCGTTTACCTTGTTCCATATCTTCTTCATTTATTTTAAAGTAGACCTTTTATTCTGCAGTCAATGAAAACCCAGGAACCAGCTAGCGACAACAGAAAAATACACAAAACTAAAGCTGAAACCAAAATTAGTTAACGGATGTGTAGTAAACACTAAACAAAAGCCAAAGCACAAAGTACACGAAAATACTCTTTAACGAACCATTAACAGCACAAACTCATTCACATTAAGACTTCAAGTCCACCTTAGTGTGGATGAAAAGCGCTTAATGTGAATGAGTTTGTGCTGTTAATGGTTCGTTAAAGAGTATTTTTGTGTACTTTGTGCATTGGCTTTTTAGTGTTTACTACACATCCGTTACCTAATTTTGGTTTCAATCTGCAATCAATGTTAGATGTGGTAAGTTTCTATTAGATTTAACAACAACAATAATAATAATAATAATGGTAAAGTAAAAATAAAATAAAACATTGACTGCTAATCAGAAAATGTAAATAATGGCAATGTAGACATAATACTATCTATCAAAGCTGACTAAAATAAACCTAGCCAGCCCTCACCATATTATTAAAATACGTTAGACATGAACTGATGCCAAATTTACAGAAAATAACTCCTCAGAACAAGAGAACTAGAGTAGCATCCTATCCATTCATAAAGATCTATGGAAATGCTACAATCCCCACATAATACATACACTTGTGTAATTACTGTATTCCATTGATATCAGTTGGAAACTTTGAAATAGTATTATACTATAAGTGGTTGAGGATTCACTGAAAATGTTTGATACTCCTGTATGTCCTTAACATACCACTTTCTTTCTTCTAGTTTTTCTGTCCTCTTATCTAGTTGTTCAGCTCTGTATCTGATCATTTGTTTGCTTTGGATACTTACATTAGTTCATTACTCTGTTCATTTAATCTGTCCTATTTGTTCATTCATTTGTCTTCTAAGGATTTTTTATACCCTCAACATTATGTTTCTGAGTATCTTAAAAGTTTTATAGCACTCTGCTTTACTTCTATAATGTTTAACTGTGCCCATTGTTCTTGTAACTTTTTCTGTTTGTAAGTTCTTGTACATGTTCAAAGTGAAATGTGCCTAAGCAACGCTGTGAATACTATTTCTGTTCTACTGTGATCATTGTCCTAACCTAGTAAACCAATCAAATCAATCAGGAAATAAATCAATAAACATGGATTCTGCTTGGTTTTTGGCAGTGATGTGATACATGTGTCAGGTGTGTGTGTGTGTGTGTGTGTGTGTGTGTGTGTGTGTGTGTGTGTGTGTGTGTGTGTGTGTGTGTGTGTGTGTGTGTGTGTGTGTGCATGTGAGTGCTGTGTTTCCTTTCTTCAATACATATGAGTTTGTAGATGTGTGCAAAGATGCCCATTTCAGGTGATGCAAGGGCCCTTGGTCCCCTCCAAAAGCTTGTTGTATACATTGAAGCTTCAGCCACAAGTAACTTACAGATATTTTTTGAAGCAGCAAAAAGTAATTCAAACATAAAACAAAAAGAAAACTAGAAACATGATAAATGAATATCTTGGAGACTACGCTGATGGACACATGAAATACATTATGTACTACATCATCATTTTATTCTTCAAGTGCCACTATATTTACCATTACATATCCAGCATTTTTGACTATGGAATTCTGTCCCGTCTCTCTCTCGGTCTCTCTCTCTCTCTGTCTATCTGCCAGTAGGATGAGACATTAAACAAAGGTAGTATCTGCCTGAGTTGATGGTAGATTAGGTGGATGTAGATGATACTACAACACTTATTGAAAAGGATATATAATGTTCCCTGGTGCCCTAGTCAGTATTAATAGCAGTTCAGATTTCCCCTTCCAAAAGTACTGTTAACCTAGTGGGATCAAACCAGTCAACAAAGGGTAAATAAATAACAAACACATATCCTGTTTATTTGATTCAAGTGTTTGTAATGTTTACTGCAGACATTGTATTCATTGCAGGATGTATGAGATAACATGACCGAAGGAGAGAAGAAGAGCTTTATTTAAGAGTTAAAATCATGCATTTAAAATAACCATGTTTAGGCTAACATCTTATAGAGATGGAACAAATCTGTATGGCATAAAAACTGCCATGAATAGAACATTTTCATTTAAAGTGTATATAAAATTTAAATAGCTTGATACTACGATGCTAATCTACTTTGTCAAGAACAAAAGACAGCAGAGTGAAGATGAAGGAAAGGAGAAACATTGACAGCTCAGAGTAGTTGAAACAGTACTTTTCTTTTTAACAACTCAACTGTTTAGTATATCAAGATTTCCTTTCCTTTTATTGCATGGCTTATATATCAACAGTATGAGAACTAGTCTGTCACTGGTCACTCACATTTCATCATTATTTTGCAAAATGGAGCAAAGTTATTATTTTTTATACAAATGCTTTATTGCTTATTAATTGGTCTGAGGAAGTACAACAAATTGATCTGGATGAAAATGCTGATTCTAATAAAGATATGTCATGCTAGAAAATATCTTTTTGTCTAGGAGAATGATCGGAAACTAAAACAAGCCAGTTCATCTGTCAAAGAGAGGTAGCATAGGAAGATCTGTGATTGTGTTATAACTTCAGGAAAAGAAAAGTTTGGTAAACAATTTTCTGATGTTAAAATGTAATTAAAAATTACAGTCTTGCTGCTAGGTATTTCTAAACACAATACTTGTAAAAACAAAGCACAAATACTGTGAGGCACCTTTTGATAAATGAAGTACTTTCATTCTTTTAATGAATGTTACTTCTTCAGAATAACAAAAGTACTTTCATACTACACTGGAATAGAAAAAAGTTACTAGACATGTGGTATCCAATATAGAAAACCATAGTCCTACAAATACATATACAGAAACTCTACAGCTCAATTTAAAAGTCTAAACTCCAAAATACGTTTAATATTAATTATGTCATTTAAATCAGGTGAATACATTGTCACCAGTAAAAGCTGTCAACATTATTTTTATGACTGAAACAAATTATCAAAATCTCTATCTCTGCA